>NC_137953.1:0-2500 GCF_963924665.1 Micromys minutus
CCCTAACCCTAACCCTAACCCTAACCCTAACCCTAACCCTAACCCTAACCTAACCCTAACCCTAACCCTAACCCTAACCCTAACCCTAACCCTAACCCTAACCTAACCCTAACCCTAACCCTAACCCTAACCCTAACCCTAACCCTAACCCTAACCCTAACCCTAACCCTAACCCTAACCCTAACCCTAACCCTAACCCTAACCCCTAACCCCTAACCCTAACCCTAACCCTAACCCTAACCCTAACCCTAACCCTAACCTAACCCTAACCCTAACCCTAACCCTAACCCTAACCCTAACCCTAACCCTAACCCTAACCCTAACCCTAACCCTAACCCTAACCCTAACCCTAACCCTAACCCTAACCCTAACCCTAACCCTAACCCTAACCCTAACCCTAACCCTAACCCTAACCCTAACCCTAACCCCTAACCCTAACCCTAACCCTAACCCTAACCCTAACCCTAACCCTAACCCTAACCCTAACCCTAACCCTAACCCTAACCCTAACCCTAACCCTAACCCTAACCCTAACCCTAACCCTAACCCTAACCCTAACCCTAACCCTAACCCTAACCCTAACCCTAACCCTAACCCTAACCCTAACCCTAACCTAACCCTAACCCTAACCCTAACCCTAACCCTAACCCTAACCCTAACCCTAACCCTAACCCTAACCCTAACCCTAACCCTAACCCTAACCCTAACCCTAACCCTAACCCTAACCCTAACCCTAACCCTAACCCTAACCCTAACCTAACCCTAACCCTAACCCTAACCCTAACCCTAACCTAACCCTAACCCTAACCCTAACCCTAACCCTAACCCTAACCCTAACCCTAACCCTAACCCTAACCCTAACCCTAACCTAACCCTAACCCTAACCCTAACCCTAACCCTAACCCTAACCCTAACCCTAACCCTAACCCTAACCCTAACCCTAACCCTAACCCTAACCCTAACCCTAACCCTAACCCTAACCCTAACCCTAACCCTAACCCTAACCCTAACCCTAACCCTAACCCTAACCCTAACCCTAACCTAACCCTAACCCTAACCCTAACCCTAACCCTAACCCTAACCCTAACCTAACCCTAACCTAACCCTAACCCTAACCCTAACCCTAACCCTAACCCTAACCCTAACCCTAACCCTAACCCTAACCCTAACCCTAACCCTAACCCTAACCCTAACCCTAACCCTAACCCTAACCCTAACCCTAACCCTAACCTAACCCTAACCCTAACCCTAACCCTAACCCTAACCCTAACCCTAACCCTAACCCTAACCCTAACCCTAACCCTAACCCTAACCCTAACCCTAACCCTAACCCTAACCCTAACCCTAACCCTAACCCTAACCCTAACCCTAACCCTAACCCTAACCCTAACCCTAACCCTAACCCTAACCCTAACCCTAACCCTAACCCTAACCCTAACCCTAACCCTAACCCTAACCCTAACCCTAACCCTAACCCTAACCCTAACCCTAACCCTAACCCTAACCCTAACCCTAACCTAACCCTAACCCTAACCCTAACCCTAACCCTAACCCTAACCCTAACCCTAACCCTAACCCTAACCCTAACCCTAACCCTAACCCTAACCCTAACCCTAACCCTAACCCTAACCCTAACCCTAACCCTAACCCTAACCCTAACCCTAACCCTAACCCTAACCTAACCCTAACCCTAACCCTAACCCTAACCCCCTAACCCTAACCCTAACCCTAACCCTAACCCTAACCCTAACCCTAACCCTAACCCTAACCCTAACCCTAACCCTAACCCTAACCCTAACCCTAACCCTAACCCTAACCCTAACCCTAACCCTAACCCTAACCCTAACCCTAACCCTAACCCTAACCCTAACCCTAACCCTAACCCTAACCCTAACCCTAACCCTAACCCTAACCCTAACCCTAACCCTAACCCTAACCCTAACCCTAACCCTAACCCTAACCCTAACCCTAACCCTAACCCTAACCCTAACCCTAACCCTAACCCTAACCTAACCTAACCCTAACCCTAACCCTAACCCTAACCCTAACCCTAACCCTAACCCTAACCCTAACCCTAACCCTAACCCTAACCCTAACCCTAACCCTAACCCTAACCCTAACCCTAACCCTAACCCTAACCCTAACCCTAACCCTAACCCTAACCCTAACCCTAACCCTAACCCTAACCCTAACCCTAACCCTAACCCTAACCCTAACCCTAACCCTAACCCTAACCCTAACCCTAACCCTAACCCTAACCCTAACCCTAACCCTAACCCTAACCCTAACCCTAACCCTAACCCTAACCTAACCCTAACCCTAACCCTAACCCTAACCCTAACCCTAACCCTAACCCTAACCCTAACCCTAACCCTAACCCTAACCCTAACCCTAACCCTAACCCTAACCCTAACCCTAACCCTAACCCTAACCCTAACCCTAACCCTAACCCTAACCCTAACCCTAACCCTAACCCTAACCTAACCCTAACCCTAACCCT